>NC_057418.1:33764788-33787034 GCF_019320065.1 Cervus canadensis | reverse complement strand
GAACTATCCATGAAAGAAAGAATAAATAAGTTGGATTTCATTAAAATTTAAAACTTCTGCTCTGTGAAAGACAATGTCAAAAACAGAGAAGATAAGTCGTGGATGGGGAGAAAATATTTGCAAAAGGCACATCTCATAAAGGACTAATGCAAAATATACAAAGACTCTTAAAATTCAACAGTAAGAAACAATCTAACTGAAAAGTGTACCAAAGACCTTAATAGACACCTCACCAAAAAAGATATACAGATTGCAAACATGCATATGAACAAATGTTCCACAGCATATGTCATCAGAGAGATGCAAACTTAAACAAGCTGATGTCACTACACACCTATTGGAATGACCCAAATCTGAAACGCTGACCACAACAAACTCTGGCAAATGTGTGGGGCAATGAGAACTCCATTCATTGCTGGTGGGAAAGCAAAACAGTGCCGCCACTTTGGAAGACAGTCTGGCTATTTATTACAAAACTAAATGCATTTGTACCCTGTGATCTAGCAATTGTGCTACTTGGTTTTTATTGAAAGGATTTTAAGACTTATGCTGTCGTTGTTCAGTTGCTAAGTCATGTCTGACTCTTTGCAACCCCATGGATTGCAACAAGCCAGGCTTCCCTGTCCTTCACTATCTCCTGGAGTTTCTTCAAGTTCACGTCCATTGAGTTGGTGATGCCAGCCAACCATCTCATCCTGTTGCCCCTTTCTCCTCTTGCCCTCCATCTTTCCCAGCATCAGGGTCTTTTCTAATGAGTCTGCTCTTTGCATCAGGTGGCCAAAGTCCTGGAGCTTAAGTTTCAGCATCAGTCCTTCCAATGAATATTCAGGGTTGATTTCCTTTAGGATGGACTGGTTTGATCTCCTTGCTGTCCACAGGACTCTCAAGAGGCTTCTCCAGCACCACAAGACTTTGTGTGCACACAAAAAAATTGTTACACAGATGTTCACAGAAACTTTACTAATAATTGCCAAAACTGGAAGATATCCTTTAGAAGGTGAGTGGATAAACAATATACTGTGGTATATCCAGATAATGGAATAAAGCTCAGTGCTAAAAGAAATGATACATCAAACCATGAAAAAGAAATGGAGGAAACTTAAATACATATTACTAAGTGAAAGAAGCCAGTATGAAAGGTCTCTGTGCCATATGACTCCTGTGTAGTCTCCTATAGACTGCTGCATAGTCTACGTATGACATTCTGAAAACATCTACACCATGGGGTCTAAGAAGATCAGTAGTTGCCCCGGGGTTGGATGGGAGGGAGAAGGAGGAGTGTGTGGGGCACACAGGAGTGTCAGGGCAGTGAGAATACTCTGTGTGATTCTGTAAGGATGGATACAGGTCATGGCACATGTTTCCACTGAATCTACAACACCGAGAGGGAACGATGGACCCCGGTGATTGTGACGGGTCAGTGTAGCTGCATCAGTTGTAACAAATGTACCCTCTGGTTGATGATGCTGATTATGGAAGAGACTGTGCATGGGTGGCAGGCAGTGGGCTCCTGGAAGGGGTACAGTGACGGTGGGGAAGATGGTGCGGGGAGACGGAAGGCATCAGAGCAGAAGGAAGGAGATAATGATGTACCAATGATGAAGAAAAAAATAATGGCAGAAACCGTGATAAAGTCTCAATAATAAATGGAATGTACATGAAAAATGGTGATAGAAAGATAATCTTAGCCATTTCAGTAGAAACTTATTCTGTGAAGGATAGAAATACTGCAAACAAGATTCGAGGTGACCAAGGAGATGGGCCACATTGAGGGTGTATCATTACTCCCTCAGTGGTCCAGGGCTGATGAAAATGGCCAGCTCCCAGGTATTCACCTCTGCCTCAGGACCTAGACCTGGGGCTTTTCCTGCCTTCCTGGGAGGGGCTCAGCTTCCTTCCCTGCCCAGAAAATCAGGACACTCCCGTTATTGTTCCAGCTCACTACCTGCCTCCGTAAGCTTGGAACCAGGGAGTTCTGAGCATCTCTGTGCTGTCACTGCCTTTCAGACCTCACTTAAGCAAGCTAAAGGCTCAGAACTTAAATGTGGAAAGAAGCAAAGAACATTCTGGGTCACGGGTAGAATATGACCAAGGTGACCATTTATGAAGCTAAACGTCAGAAGACTCTACAGGATAAACTTAAAAGGAGTGTGTTTGTTGAGTGAGACAGCCTGGGTACCAGACTCCATTGAGGTGACAGTAGGAGCAGCTCTGGGCCATGATGGGGTCTTGGCCACAGAGGATGAGAAATGAGCAGATATACATGGGAGAGGAAGGGCTGTCAGAACTTGGTGCCACTGGGCTTGGAGGTTTTCTTCCTTGCTTGACTTTCTTTGCTGGGGAGGGAGGAAGGATTGTGTACAATAAGTATTGCAGAGAAAGATTTTCTTGGAACCAATCTCTGACCAAATTTTAAAAACTGTAGGCAGATGGACTCTGGTCATAAGGAGAAAAGTCCCTGCTCCTACCTGCTCATACTCCCCCACAGCATTCCTCACTCAACACAACACCCTGACGAGCCAAGTTCCTATCAGTGTGAATAAAGTGAAGAGTGGATGTGGAC
Organism: Cervus canadensis; assembly: GCF_019320065.1. NCBI lineage: Eukaryota > Metazoa > Chordata > Mammalia > Artiodactyla > Cervidae > Cervus > Cervus canadensis. The sequence continues at coordinate 33,784,471 of NC_057418.1, read as the reverse complement.
CTGAAGCGATCAGAGAGGGTCACCGTGGATCGGCCGTGATCATTGACAGGTCCAGAACACGGATTGGCAGTCCAACATATGAGCCCCCAACAGCACATGGACCGATTTCCAGAATTAGTCCTCACAAAGAGCGCATTTGTCCCCAACCCCATGCCCAGCTGGCATATTAATGAGTATGCCCTTTCCCCTGGCAGGTAACGAGCATCTGGATGGCCCACTGTGGCTCTGGAAGCAACAAAGAACAAGGCAGGGATGAGTTCAGCTAATACACCGTTCACCACCTAAAGGGATCACCTTGGACCTGTCACTATGATGTTGACTTAGTCAAGATGGCTAGAACCACCAACTCTTCTGAATATTATCTTTGCTGTCAGTGGTATCAGTGGACACAGATATTCTAGACCTAACATCCTGGTTGGTCCAAGACTGAGTGGTTTCCTGGGTGTGGGACTTTCAGTGCAAACATCATGATCATTTTGTACAAACCAGAAGAGCTGACCACCTTACAAATTAAACAGAGAAGCTGGGAAAGGGGGTATACCCTTAAAGTTTTCAATTTTGCTTAAGTTTTTCCAACTCACTTCAATAGATTAAACTTAAACATTAACATCTTCCAGCTTTCTGGAAACTTTAAGAACCAGAGTTAATTCTCTTGAGCTCAGTTGGTCAGAAGAACTACTGAAATAGCAGAATTCTTGGCCCAATTGCTTGAGCCCCGTCAGCAATCCTGAAAGGAACAGAGCTTGGTACAGACAAATCAAAGTCTGAATTAGGAGGAAAATCTGTTATGTGTTTTTTTTCTGTTTTGAGATATGAAGATGTATTAGTTTCAGGTTTATACCTTTCCAGGTTGCTAATGTTAACTACTCAGATTTTTGGAGTGAATTGCTTCAATGAATAAAATGACGTGTTTGGGCAATCCAATTTTTTTTTAGGAGATAGATCGTTCTAGAGCTTGAAACAGTTTGAATATTCAGTCACAGGATAGAAGCCATGTGGTAGGGGTCTGTTGACTTTGCAGAGACCGTGGTCCATGTCCAGGCAGTGCCCAGAGAAGGTGCCTTGAGCCCTTTCCCTTCAGACAGCCTGAGAGTGGCTCCAAGGGGTGTGAGGCTACCCAGGTTACCCTGAATCCCAGACCACAGCGGACGCTGCGGACACGAAACGGCAACAACCCCAAAGATGTGTCGCATGCTGACGGCTTGGAGGACTATCTGGTGTTGCTCAGACACAAAACAACATTTTTCTAATAAAAAAATTCAACCAATGAGTAGTGTCACAGGTCTGGACTAGCTCCCAAGCTGTCAGACTAGAACCACAATTGGTCCTTTGGGAGGCCCAGCCTCTCCGAGGGAAGGCCCAGCTTTAGACTGAGCCCCGCTCCTGCCGTCCCCACCCCGCCAAGCCCCAGCCCGTCTCCTAAGTCAGCTACTTGCTCGGGGGGTAGAGAAACGGCTCTGTGTATCTACTTCTAACGTTAGAAACTGAGTCATGCTCTATTTTAAAGAGTTTCATCACGTCCATCAAAGAAAAGGAATCTGCCTCTGTGAAACCTAAGAGGAGATTGGGAGAATAAACAAGGTCTTACTGCTTCAAAGCTTTAGGAAAGCAGAACCAACAGGGCTGTTGTGAAGAATCTGTGCGCATGCTGATTTATTATTTGGAGCTGTGACTCCCAGCCGCCCTCCAGCCATGTGCCCCTCCACTTGCCCACTGGTCGGGGCTCAGACTGCAGCTGAGGCTGGAAGGAAACCAGTCTCGGAGACAGAGGTCTTGTGAAATGAAACCTATCAGATGACTGCTGATGGCAAGTGCTTGCTGTCCTTGGACAGCATCAGTGGCATCCTGAGAGCCCGGTGAAGATGCAGGCCCTCCGGCCTGGCTTCTCTGCCGGTGACTCCTGTGGGTGTCAGCGCCGGGGGAGCACGGGACAGGAAAGGAGACTGAGGGTCCCAGGCCCACATCCACCAAACCATGGATGTCACCCAGCAGCACGGCCACGTCACCGGCTCAGCCGATGTGGCTACGGCAAAGAGCCATTTATCTGCCAAGAGGTCACTTAGGTGAATGCGTTCGGAAGCCCTGCTTTCACAAATGCTCCCAACTGTGAAGGCTGAGGCTCAGGGTTTACTTAGCAAAGCATCCGCCCACAATGTGGGAGACCCCGGTTCAATCTCTGGGTTGGCAAGATCTCCTGGAGAAGGAAATGGCAACCCACTCCAGTATCCTTGCCTGGAAAATCCCATGGATGGAGGGGGGGCCTGGAAGGCTACAGCTCATGGGGTCACAAGGAGTCGGACACGACTTCACTTTCACTTTCACATTTGTTTAATTCAAGTCTTAAGTGCAGGAAGAAATTCTATTTAAACCAGGATGTCAGAGGCGACAGAAAAAGGCAGGGCCAATTCTGCCTTAGGTCCCAGAAACCCAAGGATGTAATCACCTCTCCATTCCGAGAGCAACGCTAGAGTGCAACCTTTGCATATCACATTTGTCTTGAAAAAGCACTCTTAATGTGCATTCCCTTTATTGACTGGTAACCAGGGAATTATTTGAAAATGACTCACAATTACTGTTTTAATCTTTATGAGTAACTGTATTTCCTGTCCTTCAATCATCCCCCAAACCTGATGACATACTCTCGGACTGGCTCCTTCGACCTGATGATGCGGCTGAACTCCCAGAGCCTCACCGGTCCTGTTACCCCATCGGACCCTGCATGTCCCCCATCCTTGGTCATCCCCAGGTGAGGGAGCTCAACAGAGCTGCAGTGGAAGAGAGCTACACATTCTTAGGAACATATTTACATTTGCTCTCATTTACACTGTGCAAATTCAAGCATTTATCTGCCTTCCTGCCTTTTAACCTTGAGAAGAAAATGATTTCAATGAAGTAAAGATATCTATTGTTCATAGTTGCGATGAATTGTTTCTCCCATTAAGAAGAGTTACTTTGAACAGTTCATCATAACTCTGTCTTCTGGCTGTTAGTGGAATATTAACATCCTCGCCTTTTCTGTAAATTGCAGAACTCAGTGGGCAATTTTCCTGAATGAAAATAAGCAAAATTTCTCTAGGATTTACATCTTTCTCTTCTCTCTATTTGTATATCCGTGTACATCCTTTAGTGTTTTCCTTTAAAAGGAAGAAGAGCCAGAGGAACCGCCGTAAATAATCTATTTCAGCCAAAGGGAGAGGCGGGCACATTGCGTCATGTTCTCCAGGATACGCAGCCCACATCAGTCTTGCTGAGAAAGGGGGCGCTTCACCTGTTTGAGACACATTTTGCTGCCCTTTGAATGATGTGTGTGCTTTTTATGTTTATGAAACTACCATCCAGCGAAAAATAGCGGCCTAATATTTTGACGTGAAGGTCATCTGAAAGTTTTACGGCCTGCAAGCCCGATCCGTTTGGTTGATAGAAAGCTCTTTCTGGGCCTTTCCAGATGCCCCCTGCCCGCTCAACTTTCTCTGAGTCTGGCATTTCGGCCCCCTCCCTCTATACCTCCTCCCACCAGACTAGTGGTCAGCTCCTTAAGGCTGTCCTCGTGAATTATGTTACAGCATTAAGAAAGGCTTTAGGATGAAAGCAGGTGTCAGTGGATGAGGGGGGTGGGGGCCGGGAACAGGAACCGGGGTGAGAGGGTCACCAACTCCATCCGCTGCCCCCGGAGCTAGTAGGATCCTTCCCGGCGGCACACACGGAAAAGTCATGAATGTTTCAGCTGCCGTGAAGTTTGGACTGGTGGAAGCATGTCTTGGGAGTTGCTGCCTCCTTGGAGCTCCTCGCCTTTGCAGGAACAGAATTCTCCCGAAGGCAACGTTGCGCAGGTGTGTCTGGCTGGACGCCTGTCCCTCATCGGGGAGGGTGGCGGAGGGAAGGGGGCTCATGGGGGACCCTGCGGGCACTCAGGCAGGACAGAGCAGGGCGCCCGCGACTTTCCTGCTGAGGGGACCACATCCTGCTGGTCTGTCTCTCTCTTTTAAAAAACCCACACCTGCATTGACAGTTTTCACTACTTGCCTATCTGATTTTTTGGGGTGTTCCAGAGATCAAGACAAGATACCCCCATTTTCCTTCAACCTTGAGGACACAGAGACCATTGCTGCCCTGAGAACAAAGATGGCCTTTATGCTTGGCTTCTCTGCAGCAGAGCATTAACACGAACAAAAGGACGCAGCCACTCCAGACCATATCAGATCCTACAACCACGTCGAAAACCGAATTACAGGAGAGCAAAGTGCAGCACTATGTTTTAAAATGCCAAATGTATTTTAAAGGACTCGGGTTTCCGTTTTCTCCTGCATTCAGAATTGTTGGTGATACGAACATAAGGGGACTGTTTTCTTATTCCAGTAATAGCCCAAATTTCAGTCTCAAGTCTTGTATTTACTACACCTGTCAAGAAAAAAGAAAAGGGGAAAAAGCCAAGCTTATAAATCACATTACAAGCATCTGACTTTTTTTTTTTTTTGCTTATAATTATACTGATGCTGTATCTCTGTATCTAGCATCCCTAAGCACCATCAGCTGAGCGGCCCAGCCAGCTGAGCGGCCACACACAGGGGCCACTTCAGTCCCTAATGAGAGATGATCAACTGGCAGTTGAAGTATGCAGCTAATTAATTATCATATTTGGCAAAGAACCTTTTGTAGCTAAGCAGATAATAGAACTGATGAATATCACTCTATCGATGTTAAAACTTTTTTTTTTTTTGGTATTAAGTGATGTTTTTCTCAGACAAGGAAATAGCAGAAATCCACATCAGGAGGAAAATGATTTATTTCATCAGTAATGCTCACCCTATTGGATTCATTACCTCTAAGCAAGTGTAAATGTATGTTCAGCTTGAGCTGACATTCCCATGCAGCTCCTCAAACCTTTTTAGGCATCAGTGGTAATTTTAATCTTGTCTTAAAAAAAAAAAAAAAGAGTCCGGCACAGCATGGAAGAACCGCATCTGCAGATCTGCAGATTTGGGGTGGTCAACGGCAGGACACCTCACCCGCCAGCCGCCAGCTGCCTTCCCCATTCAAAGGGCACACTCCACACAGGGCTTCCCTAAACTTGATCCCTCTTTACTCTTCCTATTTATTTTTCTTTGATAACAGCATGCACAATGCAAGAACTTATAGGTTGATGATAAGAGAAACAAACTTTAAATGTGGGGAGGGATGTGTCTGAATCTTGGGCCAAGAGAGGGGGCATAAAAATAGATCAACATGAGAACTGATTACTTTAGCCACACATTAATTCATCCATATGGTCCTGGGAAGAACTTCATTTTCTGTAAATATCCAAATGATAAAGATACATCCAACTGAATGCTTAAAATACTTTTAATGCAACCTTTTCTAAGAAAATGGTGTGAGTGTATGTGTGTGTGTGTGTGTGCATGTACGCTCAGTCATGTTGGACACTTCGAAACCCCATGGACTGTAGCCCACAAAGCTCCTCTGTCCATGGGACTTCCCAGGCAAGAATACTGGAATGGGTAGCCATTTCCTTCTCCAGGGGATCTTCCTGAACCAGGGATCAAACTCACATCTCTTGCATCTCCTGCACTGGCAGGCAGATTCTTTACCACTGTGCCACCTGTGAAGTGCAAGAAAATGGATCAGATAATAAAATTATACTGGGATTAAAGATAAATAAAATTAAAAAGATAAAGTATAAATAAATTAATAAAAATATTAGAAAATAAATAAAAAGTATAAATAAATAATAAAATAAAGGATGATAAAATTAAGCACATTGAGAAACAGCCATTCACCCTGCAATAGGCAGCGATGATCCATTTGATTCTCACAACGACCTTAAAGTGTGAGTGTGGGCACTGTTGCCACTTTACAGATGGGAATATTGAGGCCTAAGAAGGCTAAGTCACTGCCTGAGGTCACGGTGGAACATGGGAGCCTGCCTCGGGCTAGAGACCACAATATATTTTTTTAACTGTATGTTGTTGTGGTAAGAACAGTTCACATGAGATCTCTCTCAACAAATTCCTAAGTAGTCAGTGTTGACTGTAGGCAGAGTGTGGTGCAAAGGATATTTAGAACTTAGCCATCTTACACAACTGAAATGTTATGCCCACTGATTAGCCTTCCCCATCCCCCACCCCCCCAACACCCCCCTCCCCGACCACCAGGCCACTCTAGGGTTCTCTAAATTTATCTATTTTAAAGACCTCATATAAGTGGAATCAGACATGATTTGTCATTCTGTGACTGGCTTAAACCACCCCACCCGATGTCCTGAAGTTTCATCCATGTTGTTGCGTATTATAGAACTGACTTCTTTTTTACGGCCAAGTAATATTCCATTGTACATCTGCACTGCATTTTCTTCATCCAGTTATCTACTGGTGGACACTTGAGCTGTTTCCATGTTCTGGCTACTGTAAATGATGCTGCAGTGAACAAGGCGTGCTGGCATCACTTCAAGATCCTGATTTCAATTATTTGAAATAAATAAACAGAAATGGGATTGCTGGATTATATGGTAGGTCTAGTTTTAATTTTTTAAGGAGCTCATATTGTTTTCCAAGTCTTCCCAGGTGGTTCTAGGGGTAAAGAACCTGCCTGCCAATGCAGGTAGACATAAGAGATGCAGGTTTGATCCCTGGGTCAGGAAGATCCCCTGGAGGAAAGCACAGCAACCCAGTCCAGTATTCTTGCCTGGAGAATGCCAAGGACAGAGGAGCCTGGCAGGCTGCAGTCCATAGGGTTGCACAGAGTCAGACATGACTAAGGGACTTGGCATGCACACATATTGTTTTCCATTTTGCATTCCCATCGACAGTGTGCAAGGGTTCCCTTTGCTCCACATCCTCGACAATGCTCGTCTTTGTTTTCTGATTTTGGACAGAAGTCATTCGAACCATTATTCGATGTCCCAGGTGCCAAAGGCCTCGGGTCACCCTTGGTGCCCCGCCTGTGCGCCCCTCCAACACCTGTAAGTGCTTCGGTCACCAATGGTGTGTGCTGGACACTGGGTCAGGCAGAGGAGGGCCTGAACAAAAGTCAGACCTTATGATGGAAAGTCAAAACTGCACAGAGTGGTTCAGTCCTCCGCGGAGCCTCACTTCAGGGTCTGAAGAGCAGAGAGGAGCTGGGTGCACTCAGACAGCCAGAGACGCAAGGACAGACCCAGAGAATGGCATCTCCTCTAACGGAGAAATAACGCAGGCCTCCTTCACTCGTCTGCCCCTCCCGGGACCCCCGTGGCCCGCCGCGTCGGCTTGGGTGGTGTGGGACCGGGTGGCAGCGTGGTTTGGGGTGGGCATTTTCTCTTTGGCTGTTTCTTCGAGCCGACAGGAGGAACAAAGGGACGCGTCGCATCTCGCCTTTGAGAGCAAAGCGGGAGAGTGACGGCGCCCGCCCGCCGGAGGCGCGGTATCTCCGGGCGTCGCGCGCCCCCACCTATCAGCGCGCTGGCAGCTGGGGAGATACATTTAGATAAAGCAGCCTCAATCGCCGATAACAAGCCCCGCAAATGTCAGGAGGCACAAAGGCCGCCATTGATTGCCGCGCGCAGCCCGGCCCCCCTTTCTGCAGCACTCCAGCGCTCCTTCCTCTCCTCTCTCACGCAGCGGTGGCTCTGGCGGGACTGACCCGCCTGCGGAAAAGGCCATTGTGCCTGAACACGGATTGTGCCGTTTGCTAAATGGAGTTGATCAACATCTCTCCAATTCCCGCGCCTGCGCTGCCCCCTCAGAGGGAGGCCGGTTTCTCTCCCAGCCAGGCCGGGGTCTGCGCGGCTCCCACCTCCAGCCCCAGCCCAGCAGCCCGTTTGCAGGCACAGGCCTCGGGCTGGACAAACCTCAGACAGGGGCGGGCAGGGGCCTGGAACCCAGCCCAGCCTGAGCAAACTGGACACAAGCCGGGGACGGCGGCCGCTGCCCGTGGATGTCAGGTGTCGGGGAGATGCTCGGGGCTAATAAACTGTCCTCCCTTCCCACTGAGCAGGGTGTCTTTCCTGGGCAAGCAGCTACCTTTCAAGTCCCTTTGAAGCCCCACGAAAGGATGCGGAGGAGGGAAGGAGTAGGCGTGAATACCAACAGCAGCTCTAGGCCGGGTTCATGACCCCGGCCAGCCCTCGCCTCCTCTCCTACCTACTGGCCCGGGGAACCCACCATGGGAGGTGCCCTTGGATTTGCCCATCATGGTGATGACTGTGCAGATGCAAATACCCTGAAAGGGGCTGTGAGGGAGACAATAGCAAGTTCAACAGCCGTAGGTTTTTCTTATTTTAATTTTTGGCTCTTTCCTTTGGAGTATCCCACATAGCACCCTGAGTTCACGTGGAGTCATTCCAGATCTGTTTACTGAAAATATACGCCTTGGCTATCGAATGTTTGCTCATCCTTTGCTGGCTTTTATTGGCACCTGAACTTGACATGAATTCCAGCGTCCTGAGCACCTCTGAGGGGGATAAATTATAATATGCATTATTATTTTGCTTTTAATAGCTACGGGTAAATAATAGAACTCGACCTCTCTTCTGGCCCACCGTGCTTTAAATAGTTGCTTTGGAGAAGAAAAACAAGAATTAGACATCAAAAAACTGCTTCAGAAGATTCCAATAGTAAGAGGAGTGTACTCTAAAAAGAGAAAAAGAGCAATGTACCAAGTGGATCAGCATTTAAAAGGTTCAAACATTTTAAAGACAAAGAGAAGGTGTGACAGGCAGCATGACAGCCCCCAGAGATGAACACATCCTGATGCTCAAACCCTATGAATATGTCCAGCTACTGGGCAAAGAGGAATTAAGATGGTAAACGAAATAAGGCAGCTAATCAGGTGATCTTAAAGTGAGGAGTTAATTCTGGATGATCCAGACTTATCAAAGTGATCAGAGTCCTTCCACATGGGAGATGGAGGTTGAAGGGTGGGCTGTAGCCTTGGGATATGATGGCAGTAGGACTCTCCCTGCTGGTGCTGGCTTTGAAGATGAAAGAAGGACACAGGCCAAGGAACAGAAGCACCCGCAGAAGCTGGAAAAGGTAAGGGACCAGATTCTCCCGGACTCTCCGGAAGGAAGCACCCCAGCCCACATCTTGACTTCAGCCCTGTGAAACCCATGTTGGATTTGCAGCTCAGGGGACTGGAGGATAACACCTTTGCTTGAAGCGATCTGTTGAAGCAACAATAGGAAACTAACACCAAAGGAAAAGAAGAGCTCCTATTTACTGAGAAAGCGCGTGCGTGCTAGGCCACTTCAGTCGTGTCCAGCCCTTTGCAACCCCCTGGACTATAGCCCGCCAGGCTCCTCTGTCCATGGGATTCTCCAAGCAGGAATACTAGAGCAGGTTGCCATTTCCTTCTCAAGGGGATCTTCCCAACCCAGGGATCAAACCCACATCTCTTAAGTCTCCTGCATTGGCAGGTGGGTTCTTTACCATGGGAAGCCCTTATTGAGCAGGTACGAGGTGCCAAACCCTGGGCTAAGCATTTCACTTGCATTACCTCCCTCACTCCTCCGGGTCCTCCTGGGACATGAGCCCCATTGTGGTTCCCATCGGAAGAGCAAACAAGTTTAAAAGGTTATAAAGCCGAATGCAAAGCTCCAGCTCCCGTCCACTACTGCTTGTCCATGAAGATCCCTCCCTGCTTCTGCTAGGTTGTTATTGATGCTAAGTCATGCTGGATTCTTCTGTGACGCTATGTACCGTACCCCGCCAGGCTCCTCTGTCCATGGGATGATGTCCCAGGCAAGAATACTGAAGTGGGTTGTCATTTCCTTCTCAAGGGGATCATCCCAACCCAGGATCAAACCCACATCTCCTGCATTGGCAGGCAGGTTCTTTACCACTGAGCCACCAGGGAAGCCCTATTTCTGCTGTGTGTGTGTGTGTGTGTGTGTGTGTGTGTGTCTATTTCTGCTGTGTGTGTGTGTGTGTGTGTGTGTTAGTCGCTCAGTTGAATCCAACTCTTTTCAACCCTGTGGACTGTAGCCCACCAGGCTCCTCTGTCCCTGGAGATTCTCCAGGGCAAGAATACTGGAGTGGGTTGCCATTCCCTTCTCCAGGGGATCTTCCTGACCCAAGGATTGAACCCAGGTCTCCTGCATTTGCAGGCAGATTCTTCACCGTCTGAGCCACCAGGGATACTAGTGAATAAAATATTTATTCCACTAGTTGAATTATGGCACACATTGAACCAGAGCCATCAGTCATTGTTTAGAGACTCAATTTATAAAAATGAAATCAAGAACCTAGTGAGCAAATCTCTGAGTCATTGAAAAACCATGTCAATTGTCTCAGCCACACAATATTGGAGATTTCCTAGACGAGTTTGTGGAATTGCCTTGCATGCAGCATTCACAGTGAATTCCTCCAACAATACCTTCAGACTAAACCAAATTTGACATTTATAATGGCCCAAGAAAAGCATCTCCCTAATGATATCACATCACTGCATGCCACAGAAATCAAAGGTGTCATTTCTTATAGAAATACTGGTTCCAACATGATGTCAGGTGACTCCTTCAGAGGGTCAATGGAGCAAAGTGAAGGAGGTAAGACCCTGCAGAGGCTATGGATGGTCAAACACAGGCAGTTTGCTCATTCAAGGAGAAGGCAGATTCTGCAAGAAGAAGAAACTTCAAGAATGTCAGTCAGTTCAGTTCAGTCGCTCAGTCGTGTCTGACTCTCTGTGACCCCATGAATCGCAGCACGCCAGGCCTCCCTGTCCATCACCAACTCCCGGAGTTTACTCAAACTCATGTCCATTGAATTGGTGATGCCATCTAACCATCTCATCCTCTGTTGTCCCCTTCTCCTCCTGCCTTCAGTCTTTCCCAGCATCAGGGTCTTTTCAGATGAGTCAGCTCTTCACATCAGGTGGCCAAAATATTGGAGCTTCAGCTACAGCATCAGTCCTTCCAATGAATATTCAGGACTGATCTCCTTTAGGATGGACTGGTTGGATCTCCTTGCAGTCCAAGGGACTCTCAAGAGTCTTCTCCAACACCACAGTTCAAAAGCATCAATTCTTCTGCACTCAGCTTTCTTTACCGTCCAACTCTCACATCCCTACATGACCACTGGAAAAACCATAGCCTTGAATAGACAGACCTTTGTTGGCAAAGTAATATCTCTGCTTTTTAATATGCTGTCTAGATTGGTCATAACTTTCCTTCCAAGGAGTTAGTGTCTTTTAATTTCATGGCTGCATCACCATCTACAGTGATTTGGGAGCCCAAAAAAATAAAGTCAGCCACTGTTTCCACTGTTTCCCCATCTATTTGCCATGAAGTGATGGGACCGGATGCCACGATCTTAGTTTTCTGAATGTTGAGCTTTAAGCCAACTTTCAAGAATGTATACTTTTCCAAATCCTTTGGGGAAAAAACATCCAAGCACATGTCATTAGAATATCTTGGTTCTTTAACAAAATGAAGCAAAGGAATGACTCTCTACTGGGTCAAACAGTCAGCGGTCCAAAAAGATGTGTGTTCCTCTTCTAAAGTGTAGCACTGCAAGGAAAAGAATTTTCCAGGTCCTCTTACACTGAGATGGGACCATGATATCAGCTGTTAGAGCTTTCTTGGTGACTCAGCAGTAAAGAATCCACCTGCAATGCAGGAGATGCAAGTTCAACACCCAAGTCAGGAAGATCCCCTGGAGGAGAAAATAGCAACCCGCTCCAGTATCTTTGCCTGGAGAATCCCATGGACCAGAGGAGCCTGGTGGGCTACAGTCCATGGGGTCACAAAGAGTCAGACATGGCTGAGCAACTAAACCACCTCCATCATGATACTACCTCTTCCTGATGGAGATTATTAACAGAAGTCATCTTGTCTTTTCTGTGCCGAGTATAGAATAGTGTTAGTAGCCCACCAGGCTCCTCTGTCCATGGGATTCTTCAGGCAAGAATACTGGAGTGGGTACCCATTTCCTGCTCCAGGGGATCTTCCCGACCCAGGAATCGAACCCAGCCTCCTGCATCCAGGGCGGATTCTTTACCATCTGAGCCACCAGGGAAGTCCTTTCTGGGCTGATTTTAGGAAGCCAATGTGTTCTCACTACTCCTCTATCCCCTTTCCCCGTTGAACATGGAGCTACACGAGGGAAGGGGCTTGGGCCCCTGAATCACTGTGTGGAAGACCGTCTGCTAAACACAATGTTGGACGATTGTATAAGCAATAAATTTGGTTGTGGTTAAGTCCCTGGAATTTCAGGGTCTGTCTTGATAAACCCGTTACAGCTAGCTGGTAGCATTATCATAATCAAAACAGACATTCAAAAGGTCAAGAGGAGCATGTCTTATGGCTTTTGGCAGCAATAGTGATGAGTACCTGGAAGGGCAACTTGGAGTCGTTTCCACGTGTGGTCTGTAGCAATAAAGAATCCTTCACAGTAGCTTCTCACTAGGCATTTTGCCAAAGTTACTAAGGTCACCAATCTTTAAAGCTCAAAGTTGTGTGTGTTGGCCTGGAATTGATTCTGATGTAGAAAAGACTCTGAAGGTGTGTATTGTATGCCTCACCCTAAGAATCTGTGTTGATGCTGCAGGATCTTTTCAGGGAAAGAGCTTCTTGTTTATAGAAAATGCTTTCTAAAAATGGCTCAAAAAGCTCCCAAGTTCAACTCAGAAATATGCCACAAGAAAGTATAGGGAATTTTTTTTTTTTTTTGTAAGAAAATATAACTTTGTGTATACTACTTGCAACATAGAGATTGAGAAAAAAAATCTTCAGTGGAACTTCATAGACATTAGCTGAGGTTTAGAATGTTGTTGGGGGCAGGGAGGTTGTTTGGGGAATTACCATCGCCACAAAATACCTTCAAGCAAGTAATGAGGCTTGAAAGGTAGCAGAGATAATTAAAACCTCGGAAGCATCTTGCTAAACGGTTTTGAGCTTCCCCCCGTGGCTCAACAGTAAAGAATCTGCTTGCAATGCAATGGGTTCAATCCCTGGGTCGGGAAGATCCCCTGGAGGAGGGATGGCAACCCACTCCAGTATTCTTGCCTGGAGAATCCCATGGACAGAGGAGCCTGACGGGCTACAGTCTACAGGGTTGTGAAGTCGGATACAACTAAGCAACAGCACACACACAGGAAGCACCTTGTTGAAGGGCTTTGAGCCCCGGCCTTGAAATGTCTAGCAGGGACCAGAAGGAGTGAGGGAGCCTCAGCTTTCCCTCACTTGGAAACTTGTTTATGTCTCACAGGTCCCAGGAGGCATCTGGTTCTCCTCACTGCAGTGGAATAAGGAGTTAGCCACGCCTACTTCAGTCTTACTCCTGAGGTTCCCAAGTCCTCTCTTAGACCATTCTGGACAGGCAAGGGAGTGGAAGAGGTGGGAAGCTCTCTCATCAAGAACTCCATCCCATCGACAATCCCAGCTCCCCCATCCCTGCGCCACACTTTCCACCATGTGGTTTCCCCCGCTCCCACCTTGAGTCCTTGGGCCCGGCAATCACAAAACACTTGTTATTAGGAGGCTATGATTACTGTGCTTCCATATTGCTATTATAATAACCTATTACTCTGAGGGTGGTTTGTATGAAATTGACATTTTTGTAGATCACAGGGAAGCAAATATGACCAAGTTCATGTGATGCAACTGACTGTAATGTGGGATATTTACAAACTAAGAAGGCCAATAAAACCGCAGCCCTGGCCTAGTTCTGACCCCTGAAGTCCCTGCCGCATCCCGGCTCCATGCTGCGTGCTGTCTCCTCCTCCATCGCTGAGCCCTGCATCCCTCCTAAGAGCAACCATCAGTACAGCAAGTGGCATCACATTTTGAAGAGGATGCAAAATATATACTGTCTATTTTATAAAACAAATCATTCTCTTGAAAACCAACAGACTCTCACTATAAATATAGAAAAGAAATAAAACATACTCTTGATGTGTCCAAGAAATGGTGTGAAAGGGAAAATCACGCAGTCGTGTCTGACTCTTGGCGACCCCTTGGACACAGTCCATGGAATTCTCCAGGCCAGAATACTGGAGTGGGCAGACTTTCCCTTCTCCAGAGGATCTTTCCAACCCAGGGATTGAACCCAGGTCTCTTGCATTGCAGGAGGATTCTTTACCAGCTGAGCCACAAGGGAGACCAAAGAATACTAGAGTGGGCAGCCTAGCCCTTCTCTGGAGGAAGTGGCATTTGAGGCACTGACCTCGTCAGACACTCACCCAGCCTCCTGTCTCCTCTTTATGCAGAACCAAAGGCCAATTTCTTGTTACCTCAGCGAACTGCTCTTCCCAGCACTACACGTATGCCTGACAGGTTCCCAATCCTGATGAACAGGAATGAATTAACAGTTCTTTCTCTGACTCTTAAAATATTAAACCTGATAACTGTTGGGCATATGCTCCGCCTAAAACATAACTGTTAAAGATATGCATTGTACATTCATCCTCACCTCGGTAAATGACACATTTTTTTGCTCATCAAGCTCAGCTTGCCTTGTCTCAATATCATTTTGAGCATTTTTTTTTTAACCCTTTGAATTCGAGTGGTGAACATCATCAGTGGAGCATCTTAGGAAACCAGATAAGAGCATAGGAAGCGTCTGCTGCCGGCAGTGTGAACTGGGGACAAACCCACCGGTTCATGTCGAGAATCCCAGAGCCTACCAGTTCCTCCACCTCCTGCAGCAAGCCTCATGCAAGTCTGAATTCCTAAACCTGTAGATTAAGGGGGAAAGCCCGTGATCTTCCTCACCAGCAACTCCTGGGTTTTAGAAGGGAATGATCCAACACACTTTGAAAAGAACGTCGTCTTTGAGGAAAATCCTTTTGATGATTATTTTTAATAACGGTAGCCCACTGATCTGCCTGCATTTGATGTTGGAACACCGCGGGGTGGGGGCCGGGGGGGATGCTTGTATCTCCATCGGTGGATTCTTGAGACACACCCAGTCCTCTGAGCACTGTCTGCTGAATTCCCTCGGCTGTCAGCCTTCCCCAGCTAGCCACGAAGCCTGTGAAGTCTGAGCGGTCTGCCCTCCTGCACGCCTCGGTCTGTACACCCTCCCACGGAGCAGTGTCAGGCGGTTTAAGGAAACCAGCCTCATCCCGGATGACTAGACAGACCCATCCCCGGGGTGAGTGACAGGCACTGACTGGGGATGCTCCCTGTTGACCGCAGGGACTGGGCTAGGCCCTGGGAAAGATGCTGACGTAGAACCGGGTAGACCCACGGGTTCACTTCCGGGCAGCCCCACGGGTTCACTTCCGGGCAGCCCCACGGGTTCACTTCCGGGCAGCGCCACGGGTTCACTTCCGGGCAGCTTTGCCCTTGCCGTGGGAGATGGGGGCTGGGAGGGGCAGCCCGCGGAAGGAGAGAAGTTATCAGTCAGTTGTGCTGTGTGCTCGGCCACGTCCCTCTGTAAACCCTCTGGATGCAGCCGCCAGGTTCCTCTGCCCATGGGATCTGTCCATGGGATCAGGCAAGAATACTGGAGTGGTTGCCATTTCCTCCTCCAGATTAGTCACAATCAGTATTTATCACTAAGTGAAAAGAACAAAAAGCCACAGATCTATGAGTCTCCTTACTCAAGGAAAACTGGGAATTAGTATTTGGTGAATACGCTTGCCTGGAGAAGCCCCGTGGACAGAGGATCCTGGCAGGTTGCAGTCCATCCGGCTGCGAATAGTTGGACGCAACTGAGCGTCTGAGCACGATGTGCAGAGGAGCAGGTTTCTATGCAGAGGCTGCCGATGGTCGTCTGATAGGACCCCTCCGGTCCACGGCCGCCCGCTCCCCCCTGTCAGTCCCAGCCTCAAGGAGCCTCAACCAGGGACGTGGTTTGGGCCAAGCTTAGCTCCTGAAGTCAGTTGAGGGAGGTCCTGTCAAAGACAGAATATGCCTCTTTTCAAAGAAAATTGCAGAAACTGATACAACATTGTAAATCAATTACATTCCAATAAAAAAAAATAAAAAGAAGAAAGAAACGGGCTGGTCTGGGGTTTGGTCACCGAAGAGGAATGTCTTCATTTCAGACAGGAAATGCCCTGCTCTGAAGGGATTTCTGTGTCTCTGGAGGCCCAGCTCCCAGACAGATTCCTTAGGCTCCCTTCTCCGGAGCGGGATCTCAGAGGTGGTCACGATGACGCAGCTGTAACCTCAGCCGTGGGCTCCGGGCAGCACGCTGGAGGACGGGGGACGCTTCCATGGGGAAGGCTGCGCTGTAGGCGGAGGTGCAGGAGGCCACAGCCCGCAGCTCCGCTCACAAACCCGCTCACGGCAGGCGGGCCTCTCTGCAGCTGGTCACAATTTTACATCGAGGGATTCTTCGCGGTTCCATCAGGGAGTCTCTCATCCTGACAGCTGCTCGCAGCCACCTGGAAGAAGGTGAGCGAGTCATGCAAGAAAACACACTTTGCAGCCGGACCTGCCGCGCACTGGCCTGGTGATCTTAAAAAATGTGTCAGAATTTTTTGAGCCTTGTTCAACCTAGGAAGGGGGCTTCTCAGGTGGTGCAGTGGTAAAGAATCTGCCTGCCGATGCAGGAGATACCAGGGGTGCAGATTTGATCACTAGGTAGGGAAGATGCCCTGGAGGAGGAAATGGCAACCCACTCCAGCATTCTTGCCTGGGAAATCGCATGGACAGAGGAGCCTGGCAGGGTACAGTCCCTGGGGATCGCTAACAGTCCGATGACTTAGCGGCTAGACAACAACCACCTAGGGAAAAACACCACCTCAAAATCCAACTCTACTACTTATAAACCAAGCAATTTAGGCAAATTATTTACCTTCACTGAACACTTACTTTCTTTTTTTTTTTAATTTATTTACTTTTTCAGTGGGTTTTGTCATACATTGACATGAATCAGCAATAGATTTACACGTATTCCCCATCCCGATCCCCCCTCCCACCTCCCTCTCCACCCGATTCCTCTGGGTCTTCCCAGTGCACCAGGCTCGAGCACTTGTCTCATGCATCCCACCTGGGCTGGTGACCTGTTTCACCATAGATAATATACATGCTGTTCTTTCGAAACATCCCACCCTCACCTTCTCCCACAGAGTTCAAAAGTCTGTTCTGTACTTCTGTGTCTCTTTTTCTCTTTTGCATATAGGGTTGTCGTTACCATCTTTCTAAATTCCATATATATGTGTTAGTATGCTGTAATGTTCTTATCTTTCTGGCTTACTTCACTCTGTATAATGGGCTCCAGTTTCATCCATCTCATTAGAACTGATTCAAATGAATTCTTTTTAACGGCTGAGTAATATTCCATGGTGTATATGTACCACAGCTTCCTTATCCATTCATCTGCTGATGGCATCTAGTTGCTTCCATGTCCTGGCTATTATAAACAGTGCTGCGCATGAACACTGGGGTGCACGTGTCTCTTTCAGATCTGGTTTCCTCAGTGTGTATGCCCAGAGTGGGATTGCTGGGTCATATGGCAGTTCTATTTCCAGTTTTTTAAGAAATCTCCACACTGTTCTCCATAGTGGCTGTACTAGTTTGCATTCCCACCAACAGTGTAAGAGGGTTCCCTTTTCTCCACACCTCTCCAGCATTTATTGCTTGTAGACTTTTGGATAGCATCCATTCTGACTGGCGTGTAATGGTACCCCATTGTGGTTTTGATTTGCATTTCTCTGATAATGAGTGATGTTGAGCATCTTTTCATGTGTTTGTTAGCCATCTGTATGTCTTCTTTGGAAAAATGTCTGTTTAGTTCTCTGGCCCATTTTTTGATTGGGTCATTTATTTTTCTGGAATTGAGCTACAGGAGCTGCTTGTATATTTTTGAGATTAATCCTTTGTTGTTTCTTTCATTTGCTATTATTTTCTCCCAATCTAGGCTTCTTTCACCTTACTTATAGTTTCCTTTGTAGTGCAAAACTTTTAAGTTTCATTAGGTCCCATTTGTTTAGTTTTGCTTTTATTTCCAATATTCTGGGAGGTGGGTCATAGAGGATCCTGCTGTGATTTATGTCGGAGAGTGTTTTGCCTATGTTCTCCTCTAGGAGTTTTATAGTTTCTGGTCTTATATTTAGATCTTTAATCCATTTTATTTTTGTGTATGGTGTTAGAAAGTGTTCTAGTTTCATTCTTTTACAAGTGGTTGACCAGTTTTCCCAGCACCACTTGTTAAAGAGGTTGTCTTTTTTCCATTGTATGTCCTTGCCTCCTTTGTCAAAGATAAGGTGTCCATAAGTTCGTGGATTTATCTCTGGGCTTTCTATTCTGTTCCATTGATCTATATTTCTGTCTTTGTGCCAGTACCATACTGTCTTGATGACTGTGGCTTTGTAGTAGAGTCTGAAGTCAGGCAGGTTGATTCCTCCAGTTCCATTCTTCTTTCTCAAGATTACTTTGGCTATTCGAGGTTTTTTGTATTTCCATACAAATTGTGAAATTCTTTGGTCTAGTTCTGTGAAGAATACCGTTGGTAGCTTGATAGGGATTGCATTGGAATCTATAGATTTGCTTTGGATAGAATAAACTATTTTGACAATATGATTCTTCCAATCCATGAGCATTGGTATGTTTCTCATCTGTTTGTGTCCTCTTTGATTTCTTTCATCAGTGTTTTATAGTTTTCTATGTATAGGTCTTTTGTTTCTTTAGGTAGATATACTCCTAAGTATTTTATTCTTTTTGTTGCAATGGTGAATGGTATTGTTTCCTTACTTTCTCTTTCTGTTTTCTCATTGTTAGTGTATAGGAATGCAAGGGATTTCTGTGTGTTAATTTTATATCCTGCAACTTTACTATATTCATTGATTAGCTCTAGTAATTTTCTGGTAGAGTCTTTAGGGTTTTCTATGTAGAGGATCATGTCATCTGCAAACAGTGAGAGTTTCACTTCTTCTTTTCCTATCTGGATTCCTTTTACTTCTTTTTCTGCTCTGATTGCTGTGGCCAAAACTTCCAACACTATGTTGAATAGTAGTGGTGAGAGTGGGCACCCTTGTCTTGTTCCTGATTTCAGGGAAAATGCTTTCAATTTTTCACCATTGAGGGTGATGCTTGCTGTGGGTTTGTCATATATAGCTTTTATTATGTTGAGGTATGTTCCTTCTATTCTTGCTTTCTGGAGAGTTTTAATCATAAATGAGTGTTGAATTTTGTCAAAGGCTTTCTCTGCATCTATTGAGATAATCATATGGTTTTTATCTTTCAATTTGTTAATGTGGTGTATTACATTGATTGATTTTGCGCGATATTTAAAGAATCGCATTCCTGGGATAGAGCCCACTTGGTCATGATGTATGATATTTTTTTTAATATGTTGTTGGATTCTGTTTGCTAGAATTTTGTTAAGGAACTTTGCATCTATGTTCATCAGTGATATTGGCCTGTAGTTTTCTGTTTTTGTGGCATCTTTGTCTGGTTTTGATACTAGGGTGATGGTGGCTTCATAGAATGAGTTTGGAAGTTTACCTTCTTCTGCAATTTTCTGGAAGAGTTTGAGTAAGATAGGTGTTAGCTCTTCTCTAAATTTTTGGTAGAATTCAGCTGTGAAGCCATCTGGTCCTGGGCTTTTGTTTGCTAGAAGATTTTTGATTACAGTTTCGATTTCCTTGCTTGTGATGGGTCTGTTAAGATCTTCTATTTCTTCCTGGTTCAGTTTTGGAAAGTTATACTTTTCTAAGAATTTGTCCATTTCATCCAAGTTGTCCATTTGGGCATAGAAGCTGCTGGTAGTAGTCTCTTATTTGATGCTTTGGGAGTTCAGTTGTTGTCTGTTTGTGATC